>NC_034013.1:11549521-11577799 GCF_000346465.2 Prunus persica | reverse complement strand
GTCCACCAATACAATGGGTCCCACCTCTATTAGAGAGTTGGTACACAAGTTGGTATCTAAAGTTGGTCTCCCTAGCATTTTCCGACAAAATATATGATAAACAATTCTTTTGTTTTTTCAAATATTAAATAAATAAAAATTCAAAATTCAAGCCCCGGTGAACGGCGGCCATAACTATTTCGTTCTCTTCCACACCCAGCCAACCCCATCACGACCTCAGCCACCCCTCCCCACCCCCTTTCCGTCTCTATCCCTTACTTTCATCCCCAGCCACCATCCCTCCTCCTCCCTTTACCTTTTAAAATGATTAAAACAATTCCCACAACCAACAAACTGATCTTCTTACCTAAACCCAATCCCACTCTCTAATTCTGATATGTAGCCATCATTCTCGATCTCCCATGGAAAGCCAAGAAGGAACTCTAACAACCCCACCTTATTCTCTCTCTCTCTCTCTCTCTCTCTCTCTCTCTCTCTCTCTCTCTCTCTCTTTTTTGGATCTTGACTCTCTCTTTGGTTCACCATAGAATGAAAAGGAAAAATTGTGTTGAAGAAGATTAACATTGGATAGCATTCAAGGTTGAGCAGACAAACGCTGCATCAACACAAACCCAATTGAAAAAGCCAAAATCATTTTTAGATCCACTTTTCTTCGTATCAATGTTCATCTTTATTTGTTAGATTGGTTGAATGGATCTCACAGGGAAGCTATGGCTGGGTTGGGGTTTCGATATGGACCTCACCATTTCACCTCATCGACCACTCACTCCAGCCACAACCCACCCACAACCCCTTCATCTCCCAGACCGACATAGAAATAGCAAATCTGAGATGAAATTCACGAAAAAAAAAAATATGAGATAAACCAAAGCTTCAGAATGGAAAAAGATGCTAAGCTGTAGAGAAAAATCCAAGAAATCAAAGAGAAATCAAGAATGTTGAAAGAATGGAAAAGATCTTGTGATTTCGTGGTTCAGACAAAAAAAGAGAAGTGATTTCATGGTTGCATTCTCTTGTGATATCGTGATTCAGACAAATCAAGAATGAGGATTGCTAATGGGTACCTCGTGGAGGGTATGCCAGAAAGGAATGGAGATGGTTTCGGTAAGCTATGGCATTCGAACAGGCAAGTGGAAGATTTCTTTGATATTCTTGATCTGGGTGGTGGGGGAGAAGAAATTGGGAGGAACGGGGAAGAAATTGGGAGAGAGAGAATCTTGGTACGGTTTTAACATTTTTTAAAATTTAAAATTAATATGTTTAATTTATTTAAATAATTTAAATAATAAAATTTTTATTAGTTTTTTTGTCCACGTGAAACCCTATGTCAGGTAAAAAATAGGTCATACAAATACCGCATCAGCATTTGACAGATTAATTAACGATTTGACTAATAAAGGGGCAAATTATAAAGTTTATGTGATGTTGAGTATGTATTGATAATTGTCTCTAAAATCGAGTATAAACTTGTAAATGACCCTATAGGTCGGGAGTTTTATGTAGTTTGTCCAAAAGTCGCGGTTCTATATTAAATCGGAGGGGACCTCCCGAACCAACTGGTATCACTTTTCCACTCTTCCATTCCTCCTCTGTCCAATCTCTGGATATTTTCTGAGCTCACGAACACCTCCATTTCTTTCTCTGCTCTGTTCTTCAAGAAAAGGTTTTGCCTCTCTCCATAGAAATGAAGACAAAATGTGGTTTATAGCCTTAGCTAGCTGTAAACAAACAGTCCTTTCAGAATTTATAGAAAAATCTCTGGTGACTCAGTTTCCCTCTCTCTCTCTCTCTCTCTCTCTCTCTCTCTCTCTCTCTCTGTTTTCTAAACAGTATTCTGTGTGGTTGCCAAAAAATCACTGGGGAAGAGAGAAAAGCAGTGCAAGATTACAAATTGTAAGTAAACATGTCCAAAGCCTAAAGGCCAAGTTTTTATTTTTGGTCAGTTCTTTTATCTCAAGTAAATTGTTGAACTTGTGACTTGATATTAGATTAATTTTCATATCTCATTTCTTTTTTCTTGTGGGTATGTCTGAAATTATAAGTAAATTTATTTTGAGTGTATATATGTGTATGAACTAGTGTCCATCAAAAGGAGATGGCTTTGATAATTGTTGGTTGATTGCGGAGAAACCAACATTATCTGTATCTCTAGGAATGAGGGTAGATAAAAATATCCAAAGTTAGTATAAAGTATTAGGTAAATTCTATAAAGGGTAACGTCTTGAGATTTTCTCAAATTTCGCATCACAGATAAATGGTAGAGGGTGTAAATTTGATGGGTGGCAAGGGACACTATGGTCTTTTGCAACGCAACCTATAACATGCAGCCTCAGCATAGCTTGCGGTGGTTTCCTTGAAGAAGCCCCTCAAGCCAGACAGACCTTGTTCGATATAGGAGGCCTTTACGTAGTAGCTTCGTATTTTTATTTTTCCTTTTTTCTTTATTCTTCTTAAGTTAGCTAACATACAGGGGAGTTGCTACTTAGTCTTGACTCTACTTGTAAGTCTTGTATAAGAATTATTTTCAATTTGGTTTTGTTTAGATAGTCAAATGCCAATCTGGGTCCACATTTGAAAACTTTTTCTAAATATCTTGTAGTTTGGCTTCTACTTTCCACAATATTTATGTTTTTTTCTTCTAATTCTAATTTGTAAAAATGAAATAGGATTATCTTGTCATACTTTTTAACATGTTATATACATTCAAATAAAATTCACCTAGTAGACATGAGTTTAGCCAAGTTGGCTAGAGCGGATGTGTTCTCCATTGTGTGCCCGAGTTCAAATCCTCCTCCTCCTCGTAGTTTAGATTATATTAAAGTAGAATATCTCTTCTATAAAAAAAAGCACCTAATTAATTGTAAAATTAGGAGCCTGACAATATAATTGTTTTAGTCGGTCTGGCAATATAATATACTAATAACAGAGGCAGTCAGACACGTTTCTCTATGTACAAATTTCCTTCAAAGTTCAAAATATATATTTATGTTTTGAGGGGGCAGAAGCTGATTCTGGGTTGCAATGAAACAATGGGGAAAGGATTTAGGCCCACTTCAAAACCTTTTAGGACTAGTTTTGTTGTCTTCGTATTGAAATTGGCTTAAACTTGGAATCGTTTTGTTGTCATCAGGTACGTAGTTTTACAGGCTGAGGGACTTTTCACCATATTTCCTTCAATATTCAACAGGCCAAAATAAGTAATATATATTCTTTTTCAGTGGAGTTAATTAATTGTGATCCTTAATCCTAGTTAGTTTGTCCTACAACATTATGGTTGTGGTTTGTTTATTGTGTTTGTAATTGTCTGCTAAAGTCGTACGTTGAACACTGAGATTCAAAAGTTGCATATTATACAAGGAAACGTGCAACTATATAGAGTCCAGGATTCTTGTGAGTCTTCTGAAAACTTGGACCGTAAATGGGAAACCAAATTTTTTTCCCAAGCGAAATACAATTATGCACCTAAGCATGACGGACCTAATCTAGAATATGCGAACTAGACAAGTTGTTTGTTAGATATTTTGTGCATCACATTCCTGGTGCTTTCTTGAAGTACATTTCGGTGGCATATTGATGGCGACTGCTCAAGTTTTTGTCAAAAAGGTGATGATTTGATTACATGATTTATGGTTACTATTAAGTTACTATGCTGTTAAAAAGATTACAAATTTGATTTGTTAGCGTAGTTCTTGTGGTCCTAATAGTTAATTTGCATCAATGGTGGCTTTCGTTGTTTTTGCTGTAATAAAAAAGATATTTGCACAAAGATATCACTCCTCCATGAATCGTATACATGGAAGAAAACGATTTTGAGTAGTTACTCAGCAGAAACCTTATTTCTTTTCCTTTTGGTCCCTTGTTTTTTCCTTGCCTTCTTCGGGGGTGTTGAGTCTGGAATGTATGGTTTTAACTATGCTGATGTATGCATATCACATTCTGCAGGAATTCCATATCTTTAGTTCCTTGTCTTTGATTGGTGCAAAATGGCTACAAATGCCACAGTTGCAAGTGCATGCCCAGCACCCATGAAAGCAACATCCAATGGGGTCTTTCAGGGTGATAATCCTCTGGATTTTGCTCTCCCTCTTGCCATCTTACAGATATGTCTTGTGGTTGCACTTACACGGATTCTTGCTTATCTTCTCCGGCCACTAAGACAGCCTCGTGTTATTGCAGAGATTGTGGTAAGTACATAGCATGTTTGTATTGTTTTTGTTTGCTTTGTATACTTTGGTGGCCCTCAAAATGATAGTCAATTCATGTATGTTGTAATCAAATTTATGTTAATTTTTCATTTTTTTAATTTCCATTGGTTGAATATATTATTTGCAAACCAATCCCTTAAGAGAGGGAGAGAGCTGGAAGAATAGAACTATCATGCACCCTAAAAGTGACTTAGAGAGGATCTATGCATTTCACAAGAATATGTGGAAGTGCTAGTCAGTTTGCTCTCAGAATGAACACATATCGGTGCTTACTGTTATACATTTTTTGAACCCATTCTCAATATGCATTATGTCTCCAGTAGTTTCCTATTACTTTGTATGCAATATGGGACCTGGTTTTACTAATGTTGCACTATTTAATATTTTGAAAAAACAAAAAGAAATTTCCCTTGTCTGAAAGGCAGATGTTTTTGTAAGTAAAACCATATAGTTCAAACAATTATAAGTCCTCTTTTTCATAAACAAGAAATAAAAACTAACAAAGGTCTTATTTTAATATGTGGTTCCATTTGCAATTTTGTTTAAGTGGAAAAATATCCACATCTTCATGATAAGAGAGAGTTTAACTTAGTATTGTTTTTTCTGCAGGGAGGAATATTACTTGGCCCCTCAGCTCTTGGTCACAGCAAAAATTACCTGGATACAATTTTTCCAAAAAGAAGTCTCACGGTGTTAGATACTTTAGCCAATCTTGGTCTTCTCTTCTTTCTTTTCCTGGTAGGCTTGGAGTTAGATCCAAAGTCCATCCGCCGGACTGGAAAGAAGGCTCTATGCATAGCTGCTGCAGGAATTACTCTACCTTTTGTATTAGGAATTGGTACATCATTTGCCCTCCGAGCAACTATATCTAAAGGTGTAGATGGACCCCCATTTCTTGTTTTCATGGGAGTGGCTCTTTCTATAACTGCCTTCCCTGTTTTGGCGCGTATTCTGGCTGAGCTGAAGCTTTTAACCACTGATGTTGGTCGAATGGCCATGTCAGCAGCAGCAGTCAATGATGTGGCTGCATGGGTTCTTCTTGCTCTTGCCATTTCCCTCTCCGGCACTGGCCGTTCTCCCCTGGTTTCACTATGGGTTTTCTTGTGTGGGTGTGGTTTTGTTCTCGGTTGTGTATTTTTTGTTCGACCTATCTTTAAATGGATGGCACAGCGCTGTCCTGAGGGCGAACCAGTAGAAGAATTGTATGTGTGTGCTACTTTAGTTGCAGTTTTGGCAGCTGGGTTTGTCACTGATACTATTGGAATTCATGCTCTATTTGGTGCATTTGTGCTTGGAATTCTTGTTCCAAAAGAAGGGCCATTTGCAGGCGCTCTTGTTGAAAAAGTTGAGGATCTTGTATCTGGTCTGTTCCTCCCATTATACTTTGTCTCAAGTGGATTGAAGACCGATGTAGCTACAATTCGTGGAGCTCAGTCATGGGGCCTCCTAGTCTTGGTCATTTCAACAGCCTGTTTTGGGAAGATCATTGGGACTATAGGTGTTTCCCTCCTCTGCAGAATGCCCTTTCAAGAGGCTATGGCTCTGGGATTTCTCATGAATACAAAAGGGTTGGTGGAGCTCATTGTCCTTAACATTGGCAAAGACAGAAAGGTAAAAAGTTATCATTTTCCTCTACCGATGACTATCAAGGCTTTTTCTGTAATATTTGTACATGCATGTAACTTAATGTGCTAGTTTTCGGATATTACAGGTTTTGAATGATCAAACATTTGCTATCATGGTTCTCATGGCTATCTTCACAACCTTCATTACAACACCTATAGTAATGGCAGTATACAAGCCAGCTAAAAGAAAGAGCAATTCAAATTACAAGTACAGAACTATTGAAAGGAAAGACCCAAGTACTCAGCTCCGAATTTTGACCTGTTTCCACGGTACAAGGAACCTCCCCACAATGATTAATCTCATTGAGGCTTCTCGTGGGACTGAAAAGAGGGAACGGCTTTGTGTGTATGCAATGCATCTTATGGAGCTTAACGAGAGATCTTCTGCAATTGTGATGGTTCACAAAGCGAGAAGAAATGGGCTACCCTTTTGGAATAAGGGGTCAGATAACAATAAAGTTGTTGTGGCTTTTGAAACCTTTGAGCAGTTGAGTCGAGTGGCTATCCGCCCAATGACAGCAATCTCTTCTATCTCTAGCATGCATGAAGACATCTGTGCAAGTGCTGAAAGGGAAAGGGCAGCAATGATTATTATCCCATTCCACAAGCACCAGAGGTTGGATGGGGCATTGGAGACAACTCGAACTGAATACAGAGGGGTCAACCGGAGGGTTCTTGAGAACGCACCATGCTCAGTTGGGATCATGGTGGACCGTGGTCTTGGTGGAACCACTCATATATCTGCCAGCAATGTTTCTTCAACCGTGGTTGTCCTATTCTTTGGGGGTAGTGATGATCGCGAGGCCCTTGCTTACGGTATGCGAATGGCTGAACACCCGGGTAACAATTTAACTGTTGTTCACTTCTTAGCAAGTCCTGAACTTGAGAAGGAGATTGTCAGAGTAGATATAAACGATGGCTCTGACGCTTCAGCCGGGCCAGGGAATGAGAAGCTCATTGTTGAGCTGCAGCAGAAGATTTCAAATGATGGCTCAATCAAATATGAGGAGAGAACAGTGAGAAATGTTGCAGAAACTACTGATTCGATTCGCGAGTTCAATCGTTGTAATCTGTTTTTGGTTGGTCGACGGCCTGAGGGTCAAGTAGCTGCTGCTTTGAATGTGAATTTGAAGGTGAAGAGTGACTGTCCTGAACTGGGGCCTGTAGGTAGCTTGCTGACCTCTCCAGATTTCACAACTGCAGCATCAGTCTTGGTAGTGCAGCAGTATCATGGCCTGGCAGTGCTTCCGGGCCCAGTTTCTTCGTCGAAGGCGGTTGTGTTGCCTGAGGAAGAATCAGAAACCAGCTGATGACTTCTTCCTAGCCTGTTTGGATTCATTGTACAGATTATGATAAAATTTTAGTTTAGATAAATGTCTATCCTAAGTTCCATTTAAGATTGTTGCTTCTCAAAGGTCACAAGTTTTAATTATCAATTGCCACAGCTTATGCTTATGGATCTGTAGATTCTTGCCACCACTAAAGAAGATAATTACCTAAAACAAAAACAAAAAGATTTTAACTTGCTATCTTTTCTTTTTTCTTGTAATCTTCAGGCAGAGAATTGTCCATTTGAACTATTCTTCTAGCCTATGAATAAAGAAGGCTACTCTTGCATTATTCTTTCATGTAATAAATTAATGTGATAACATTCTTTTAACCAATAGATCGAGGAGCCAATATAATCTGTCACATTGGGTATTAAGGGATAATTAGGATTGGTTATGCATTAAGTTCCAGTATCTTTGGGATATGCTCAAGAAAACTTGTAAGAGTCAAGGGAGGGAAAATTAATACATGCAGATTAGAGTATTGCAATGACCTCTCCAGATTCCCTCAGCTCTGAGTCAACTCTTTGGGTTTAGAATAATGTTAGAAATGCCAATGATTGGTCTACACTTTGCCCACAAGCAATCTCTGGCATTTTCAATCTGCCACATAACTTTCAATTGGATTTTTGCGTTGGTTTGTTTTTTTATTTTAGAATTTCTGATCTAGTGCTTGGTTTGTTGTATATATATAAAGTGAAGCACTTTGAGTGAACACCCTTCATTAAGAATCAAACTCAATCAAGATAACATGCAATTGCATAAACAAAAGTGGTTTTGCATGCCACTGTTTTTTAATTGATCATAACTTTACCCATTCCCGATCCTGCTATATAATCATAATTCATAATCATAATTTAGTATTGAATGGTTGAGTCAAATGTGAATGGATTGCTACAAGAAAAAGTCTAATGTGGTTTGCAGGTCTACTTATTATATTAATTAGTAATTTGGTCTTCAATTCCAAATGTCAACTCTGGATTGTTACAAGAAAAAGTCAAATGTGAATGGAATTCTAGACTGGCAATGTTGTAAATTGGTAAATGTTGTTGCTGCCCTGCCTTATGTTTCTTTTGTTGGCAGATGATTGTAAGATGCAAAAACAGTGCTAGATGAGTTGTTTGTTGAGACTTTGAAAGGCTGAGAGTTACCAACTTTACAAGGTGACCTCAGATTCTTTTCCCTGTTGCAGAGGCCATTCCATATTTTCCATTAATTGCACCATATTATAAATCCTAGCTTCCTTGGGATTTGATTTTTTTTTCTTTTTTTTTTCTCAAAAATAAACTTCATTAGATAAATTTCAACAGTATAATCAAAGACATCAACATAACATCTAAAGTATTAATTTCAAAAGAACAACAAACTAACATGTTAAAAATAAAATTAGAACAGACAAAAACCGCACTAAACATCACCACAATTAACCGTATCTTGTTTATTATTATTTATTTTTTTCAATTTTGTTGTTTATGTCACCATTACAGATCTTTACAGCATGTAAGGACATAAACAATCAAACAAACATGTTAAAATCGATTTGAAAACTCAAATTTAGAAAAACTTGTGGCGGCACGGCACGGATGCTCTATTTCTACAATTGGCAAATACATGCACACAAGCCATGTTCATGTTTGTAATACGCGTTACTATCACTCCCTATATTTTCTCTTTTGATTTATTTCTGTTTATAACATCTAATGGAAATTATTGTATTTATATTACATAATATCTCAAGATTTCGATATTATATAAATTTAAATAAATTTAAAACTTAAACAGACGTGAATTAAGTGGGTTAGTGAATGTAATCACCCTCACCAGTTGTCCACGATTGAGAGACAGGCAGCAACATAGAGAACATCGATAAGAAGGAAATTAATTAAGAAAGAGACAAAAGGGACACGTTACTAAGTTAGAGAGTTACTTTTCATTGCTAGCATTCCCCTCGACAATTCAGTGAGGTTGACTCTTATTTTAGGGGCCCACCTAAAGTGCAAGTAAAAACAGCAGATTCCAGAACTGCAAGCAAAACGGTAGAAGGCAGACACCAAATCTCAATCACACATTCCGAGTAGTGGGTGTAAGATGTAATGTAGTGTAAAGTCATTCAAGGTTTCTTTTTCCTCTTTTTTCTGAATCTTAAAGAAACATACATATATTGTAACAAAAAACGGTCCACCAATTAAATCATTAAAATATTGAAGAATTGAAAAGTGACAAAAAAGTCATTGCCTTAATTGGTTTTGCTTCCTATATTTTATTTATTTCCCCACTTGACAGCTCAAAGCACAAACAAATGCTATGAACCATCCAAGTTCTAATTTTTTTTTAAATAAAAATAAAAAGCAAAGAAAGAGAAAGTCACCGAAATCTTGTTAACCCCACCTGTCGTTGCCTGCCTCTCTCTCTCTCTCTCTCTCTCTCTCTCTCTCTCTCTCTCGGGGTCTGTTATTATTAAAACTGGTAGCACAATCTCCAAGTTCAGGCTCTGACTGCAGTCACAATTCAGAGCCATTACTGAAAGCTCTGTTTTTCAGCAAAGGCCGGGCGGTTCATATTTGATCCATGCCAACCTGCTGACCCAATAAATAGGTAAAGCTATTATCTTTCTTATTTTGTTGAATTGGAGTATGTCTGGCTTTGGATGATTGATGATGGGTTTTGTATGAAAAATGTGTTCAAGCGATAAAGATGAATTCTTTTACAGAAATCTCAAATGGGTAAATGTCAGTTTTTAAAAAGACTGTTTGCTGATTGAGTTTTGTCAACTTTTTCATATAGGTGCAGTAGAATGCCTGGTTATGTTCCATGGTTTTTGAAAGTTTTCATTTAAATCTGCCGACTTTGATTAGGATCTTAGAGTTTAATCAAATTTTACCAGTTGGGTTGGACTTGTTTACTTGATTTCAATCTGAGTTTGACTGGATTCAGGACTCTTAATTAACCGAGCAATAAACCGTGGTTAATTTGGTAATTGGTTTGTTAAAAAGGGAGTGATACTATTTGATATACCTTTGCGATAGTGACCTAAAAGAAAAAGAAAACAATTTTTTAGTTTTTTAATCTCAGCCATTAGGTCTAAAGCGGTCTTTAGCAAATGAGATTAAGTTAATTTGAGGTTGTTTAGGTGCTGTGCTTGTTCTCATGCTACGCGAGATGGAGTTTGGAGGAGATAATTCACTTATTTTTTGGCGCATAGCACGGTGCCCAATTAACTACTTGCCAGTGCTCTCTGTTGCACATATTTATTTGTATGTATACATATAATGTGTATGTGTGGTCCTGTTCTATATAATTTGGTCAATTTGGAATTGGAAATCTGATCTGGTTTCTGTTGGCAGATACTCAAAGTCAAATTTTCTGTTTTGCTTCGGGAACTTTGTTTGGTAGCGATGGCTTCCAATGCCACAGCAGGACATGCATGTCCACCTCCAATGAAGGCTACATCAAACGGTATATTTCAGGGTGACGATCCTCTTCATTTTGCACTCCCTCTTGCTATTTTGCAGATATGTGTTGTTGTTATCGTCACTCGCGGCCTTGCCTACGTTCTGAGGCCATTAAGACAGCCACGAGTCATTGCTGAGATTGTTGTAAGTTATTTCTTTTTTCTCTTTGAGATTAAATTTGATCAAAGTGCAGTTGGTTTTGTCCATGATGGTATTGCTATATGTACACTCAGTGTTAATTCTTGGGAGTAGTTCTGAGGAGGAGCTGTAGCCCTTCAGTGTTGAATTTATTGCCTTTGAGGTTTGATGGCTTCTAACTTTCTTTGCTTTGAAAGTTCGGGGGTGTTGGATTCTAATTCATCTGAAAAAAGAAACTGTAAATCAGTGCCTTCTGATAATTCAAAAATGTTTCTGATAAAGATTATATAATATAATATTTTGAATTTGAATGATTTCTAGGCTCAGTAAACCTGTATTTTTCTTTGCTTTTTTCTCTGAGCTGCCTGAAAATGTGTACATGATCTTTAGGTATTGATATTGGAAGCAGGCATGTTTCCTTAGGAAACCTTTTGGATTTTGTTTTTCAGTCCCCTGCTGTATTGAAATTCACTTGGCAGACAGGAGAATGTTGTTTAATGGTTCCACAGAATTGATTTTTCAGAATTTAACCGAACCTGAAAACAGAATACCATGCTGATTGTGAATTGTGATTTCTGCTTTGGCAGGGAGGAATACTACTTGGGCCATCAGCTCTGGGACGGAACAAAAGTTATCTCCAGGCAATATTTCCACCGAAGAGTATCACAGTTTTGGACACCTTAGCAAACCTTGGTCTCCTATTCTTTCTATTCCTTGCAGGACTAGAGATAGATCCTAAATCCATCCGCCAGACTGGGAAAAAAGCCCTTGCTATTGCCATTGTAGGAATAAGCCTCCCATTTGCATTAGGAATCGGTTCATCATTTGTCCTCCGAGAAACCATAGCCAAAGGGGTAGATGCTACCGCATTTCTTGTATTCATGGGTGTGGCCCTTTCAATCACTGCTTTCCCTGTCTTAGCTCGTATTCTGGCTGAGCTGAAACTATTGACCACTGACATTGGAAGAATGGCTATGTCGGCTGCAGCAGTTAATGATGTGGCCGCCTGGATTCTACTCGCTCTTGCTGTTGCCCTATCTGGAAGTAACCAATCTCCTCTTGTCTCATTATGGGTCTTCTTGTCTGGGTGTGTGTTTGTTATTTGTGCAATTCTCATTGTTCCCCCAATATTTAAATGGATGGCTCAACGATGTCACGAAGGTGAACCTGTTGACGAGATCTACGTGTGTGCTACACTAACTGCTGTTCTGGCTGCGGGGTTAATTACTGATACAATTGGAATTCATGCCATGTTTGGTGCTTTTGTGGTTGGAGTTCTTGTTCCAAAGGAGGGGCCATTTGCAGGTGCTCTTGTGGAAAAAGTAGAAGATCTTGTATCTGGTCTCTTTCTACCGTTGTACTTTGTGTCAAGTGGACTGAAGACTAATGTGGCCACAATTCAGGGGCTTCAGTCATGGGGTCTTTTGGTTTTGGTCATATTTACTGCCTGCTTTGGGAAGATTTTTGGGACTATTATGGTGTCTCTTTTCTGCAAACTGCCTGTCCGCGAGGCTTTAGCTTTGGGGTTCCTAATGAACAGTAAAGGATTGGTGGAACTCATTGTCCTCAACATTGGTAAAGATAGAAAGGTAAATAAGTAATTCTGATATTACTGATATAATCTGTCTTACTTTTTCAACCAGGGCTGACTTATTATATCAAATAATTGTTTACATTTTGCAGGTCTTGAATGACCAGACTTTTGCAATTATGGTTCTAATGGCTCTCTTTACTACTTTTATCACTACGCCCCTTGTCATTGCCGTGTATAAGCCAGCGAAAAAGGCTGGAATGGCTGTTTACAAGCATAAGACAATTGAAAGGAAAAATATGAACACCCAACTAAGGATCTTGGCCTGTTTTCATAGTGCGAGAAACATTCCATCAATTATAAATCTGCTTGAGGTTTCACGAGGTACAAAGAAGCGTGAAGGCCTTTGTGTCTATGCAATGCATCTCAAGGAGCTCTCTGAGAGGTCATCAGCTATATTAATGGTACACAAGGCGAGAAGAAATGGGTTACCCTTCTGGAATAAGAGCCAGCAACCAAATTCGGACAACGTTGTTGTGGCATTTGAGGCATACCAACAACTGAGCCGGGTGTCCATCAGGCCAATGACTGAAATCTCTTCAATATCTGATATGCACGAGGACATTTGTGCCACTGCTGAGAGCAAAAGAGCTGCAGTCGTAATTCTTCCATTCCATAAGCACCAGAGACTTGATGGTACATTAGAGACTACACGAAATGACTTCCGCTTGGTTAACCAGAGGGTTCTTCAGCATGCACCTTGCTCAGTGGGAATTCTGGTTGATCGTGGGCTTGGTGGAGCAACTCATGTAGCTGCAAGTAATGTTTCTTATAACATCACAGTTCTCTTCTTTGGGGGTCGTGATGACAGTGAAGCCCTTGCTTATGGTGCTCGTATGGCTGAGCACCCTGGTGTAAGTTTAATGGTCATTCGGTTCTTAGTGGAACCTGAGGTTGTGGGGGAGATTTCAAGAATTAATATTGATGAAAATGGTAGCACCAAAGTGGGGTCAGTAGATGAGGAAGTCCTTGCTGAGTTTAAGCAGAAAATTTCCAAAGATAACTCAATAACGTACGAAGAGAAGACGGTCAGAAACAATGCACAAACCATCGCTGTGATTCGTGAGGTAGGCCGCTGCAATCTGTTTCTTGTGGGGCGAACACCTGGTGGTGAAGTAGCCTTAGCTATAAATAGGAGGAGTGAGTGCCCAGAACTCGGTCCTCTTGGGAGCTTGTTAATCTCGCCAGATTTCTCTACATCGGCATCAGTCTTGGTAGTGCAGCAGTACAATGGCCAGGTATCATTGAACTTGGCCTCTGAAATTGAGGAAGAGTCACCTGAAAGAGACAGAGAATCGACATAATTGGATTTCCAATGTCTTGAATATGTCTTGGATTGGTTTACAATGTAACTTAGATGTTCTT
Organism: Prunus persica; assembly: GCF_000346465.2. NCBI lineage: Eukaryota > Viridiplantae > Streptophyta > Magnoliopsida > Rosales > Rosaceae > Prunus > Prunus persica. The sequence continues at coordinate 11,564,095 of NC_034013.1, read as the reverse complement.
CTAAGCATGCACAGTTTAGGCTCCCATCACATAATCACGCTGCAAATGCAATTAGTCATATAGTCATCGTTATAGTTCCATTCTCCGCAGCAGTTGTTGGTAAACAATCTCTTTTTATTATATCAGTTTAATTTGAAGGCGTTTTGCGTTTTAGATAGTAATTACGAGTCCAGTATTTCTAATCAGTGTATTCTATACATAGCAAGTCTTTTTTCTAAATAGAAAGCTTAAATAGTACAGCAACCTGGGACAGATAGCAAACTCACAAGTAGATCTACAAGCAAAGGCTCATCCTCATCCTTTTAAAATTAAGAGTATTCCAATAATTTCTGTATTATTTTTCCCAACCACTTGGAAATTTTATCTCCATATGCATATTGTAAGATTACTTTTTTTTGGGGGGGGGGGGGGGTCAATATTGTAAATTCACTTCAGACAAATCAGTAAGACAACTCATGTTGAACTGATCACAAAGAGCATCATATTCCCACATTTTAAGACGATGACATGGTTGTTATTAGGCAAGAGAAAAGGTCTAACAATGAGAAGGGCATGTGCTCTTACATATAATCTCCTTACATATAAAAAGACTTGAGACCAAAAGAAAGCAAAAATGAGAAAGGCATGTGCCCTTACATTTAATCTCTTTACATATAAAAAGACTTGAGACCAAAAGAAAGCAAAAAAAAAAAAAAACAAAAAACCATAACGTAAGTCTACTTGTGTGGAATTGATTATCTTTTTGGCTTCCCAGGGCCGATATAAAGGCATGAATTGGGAGACACAAAGCTCACATCCTCTAGAATTTGGCATAGTCCAATTTCCCTTTTCTTGTTTTTCATAACCAATTTCAATGGGAGCAAGAAATTCCATTGTCCTGTTTTTCTTCATGTTTGCTTTATCTTCACTTAGTGCTATACTTCCATGAGACTGTTTACAATGGCACAAATGCTGCTGATGCCACATCTGCCATTGTTGCAGCACCTCAAGGAGCCAACTTAACCATCTTGGCACCCCAAAACTATTTTGGGAACATTGTAATCTTCAATGACCTTATAACCCTCGACAACAACATTCACTCTAAGCCTGTTGGCAGGACACAAGGGTTCTACTTGTATGACACAAAGGATACAATCACTGCTTGGTTTGGGTTCTCATTTATTCTCAATAGCACAGACTACCAAGGCAGCATAAATTTCATTGGCCCTAATCCGGTTTTCGTGAAAACTAGGGACATATCCGTCGTGGGGGGCTCTGGAGACTTCTTCATGCACCGGGGCGTTGCAACCCTAAGGACGGATGGGTTTGAAGGGAAATACTTCTTCGGGCTTAGGGTGGATATCAAATTCTACGAATGTTGGTAAATTTATGCATGTTAAGAATCGAGAATGCATCTTCAAATATGTTATGTTTTTCTTGCTTAGTAATTAGTATGAATGTTGTGTTATTGATTTGAGAAAAATAAAAAGTTATTCTTCGTTCTTCATATATACTGCACTAGGGGTCATTATTTGGCACGGGCTCATGGGCAGATGGGAGTCTGCTCAATCCATTGAGAAAAAGCAAGGCCCAACCCATTGTTTAGTGGGCTAGGCTTGGACTAGAGTGTCTAAAGCTCAGTTTGTCCTGTTTAAGCCCATAAAAGTCCAACCATGCCAGCCCACAAAAGCCCGGCTCATAGAGAACTGAAGTTACTAAAATCTTATGAGACCACCCAAATAGGGGAGACTTGCAGAATTTCGAACAGGGGATGTACTTAAAACGGCTAGCTTGTTCTGATCACACTTGACGTTTTCAAGCATTTGTCTCCCTCCAACTTTCTATATCTATTAAAAAGTGAAACAATATTGTCACCAAATTTAACCATCTAGTTTCATAAATCCATTCATGTGTGGAGTTTGTCTCAAAAGACATCGATACAATTAAGGGAGACCTATCACTTAATTTACCACTTTATGAACCCTCCCTTTTTCGATATGGGACAATCGTATTTGATCCATAATTCCTAACATAGAATGTGTTATTATTTATTTCCCATACAAAAATCTAAGTAAAATTTCATTCATTTTATCAAAGAAGGGAAAACTTGAGATGTTATCTATGGGATGGCGCTGTCTAAAACTAAGTACTATGGTTTTTTCCCCCTGAACTTTGCACTGGACTACAGTCCACCCTACCCTTACCCTAGTTTTTTCCTTGAATTACAATTTACATGCAAGTTCTTCTCCTTAGCGATAAGGGTCTTCAGCATGCACCACGCTGATTCTGGACTTGTATTATTTCAGAATGTATCTGAATGTTCTAAGCATGCAGTGGTCCACATTTGGTCAATGGGCTGCAGGAATGTTACCAAGGCCTCATAATGCTGCTGACTATATTGTGACCCAAATACAAAATCGTAGTTCAAAATACAAAAAGGGTAACCTTCAAAAGTGAGGTTTTCAATCCTTTCATGCATGATGCATCCGACAAGTGAAATCTCTATCATGTTGTTGAATGCCAATGGTATGCTGTGCGGGAATTAGCGTTCTCGTTTGAAGTATGTAGATGTTTGTTACTTGAGAAAATACTAAAATTCAAAAAGGATGGAACTTGTAATTTGAATGGTGAAGAGTAATTAGTCATATGTCCAAAATTTAAGTTCAAATCCGATAGGAAAAAAATTACTTGGAAGAGTTAAAAAGAAATTTCGAGCTCGGAACAAATAAAAAGGAGAAAGTATGAGTGTAGGCACATTCTTGGTGGCTCATCAAGGAATTTTGCTTATTATGATTTATTTTATCCTACTTATATTACTTGAGCTACAAAAGCTTATAGCTATTTAGATTGTCGAGAGTTGATTTCACATCACTGAGAAGTCTTGCATTAGACTTTAAAGGTTCTTGAGTCTCTCTGCGTATTGCCATTTCATTATAAGTTAGAATCACTATACTAGTTGGTCCTTTGCATATAACTACACTTTTTAAGTTTATAAAAGTGTATAAACCAAACCGAAATTTAAAATTTGACTTATTTGAACAGTTGTGAGATTTTTGTCGTTCGCTAATTTGTAAAACCGCTATTTGCTGTTGGCTAGAGTCCAACTTTTGGCTTTTTTGTTGTGTCCTGCCGTTGTTGTTAGTTAGCATGTCACTTCGCAAAACAGGCAATGCCTATATGAAATGGAATAACCAACTTCAGTTGAGGCCTTTTGGCATTGGCTACCCTCAGAATCTCAAATAATTAGCACCGGAATCAAATGAACTAGAAGTTAACCTTTATATTATCAAATTAAGTACAAGTTAACCTTAATTATATTGTCAAATTGCACCTTAAGCCCATTCTGATTCCTGGGCGTCCCCAAAATCTTAAAAAAGATGCTTCTGCATTTGCATCATGACCAAACACATGTTTTGTCACATGCTCTGTTTTTCTGTTGCACAAAAACAGAGTAAATTACAAACTATATGTGCTCAAATTTTTGTCCAAGAACCATTGGGCATATTCTTGAATAAAATCCTTCCACAATGAAGACAGATCAATCAACCTCCAAACTTAGATATAAATTGAACCAACCAGGTGGTTCAATCTAAATGAAAACAACAATCAGATCAAACCTCCAATAGCAAACAAAATGACAACTTTTTCACAAAAAAGTAGCTTCATTATTTTGGCCCTCATTATTTCCCCATCTGTTTCGGCAACCAGAGCCTCAAAATTCCAAGCAGAGAAGCCATGCAAAAGGATGGTGCTGTATTACCACGACAAGCTGTTCGACGGCACGGAGAAGGACAAGGCTAATGCGACGTCTGTAACCGCGGCCAATGCAAGCAAGCTCAGCGACACTAATTTTGGCATGCTTGTTGTTTTTAATGACCCCATTACCATCGACGACAAGTTTCATTCTCCACCCGTGGCAAGAGCTCAAGGCTTCTATTTCTACGACAGGAAAGACACCTACACGGCTTGGTTTGCGTACACTTTGGTGTTCAACTCAAGTGAGCACAAGGGCACGTTGAATATTATGGGCGCCGATTTGATGACGGAAAAAACTAGGGATCTTTCGGTTGTTGGAGGGACCGGAGACTTCTTCATGGCTAGAGGAATTGCCACATTTCAGACTGATACTTTGCAGGGTTTATATTATTTTCGTCTGAAGATGGACATCAAGTTGTATGAATGTTATTAGTTCCACTAGGGTTCAAGAATGTCTTACGTGTCATAAATGTGCATGTATAAGAAAAGCTTGTGAGAGAGATGTTATGCATATCCCTTGTGTAAGAAAAGCTCCTAAGGTTTGACATTGCTAGTCGGAGATGTCCCCGAGTGTTATAATAAATTAATAGTTCTACTTGTGTTGGAATCTCACTAATAAGAGAGAGGATTAAGGAAGTTTGTCCAGTGTGCTAAGATTAGTAGTAACCTTAATTACTTGTGAAACTTCTCGTTTGCCGAGGTGTAATTGCAAGGAAATTTTTTTCTCTTAAGCTTGCTTTTGGAGAGCGGATTGTATCCATTTTATATAATTTTGATAGATAAATTCCAACCACCAAACATTAGCATTTGCATTAACACACTGAATTACATATAATTCGAATTCTTTTATAAATAATGCTACAAATGATCACATTTTTATTCATCAAATTATATGAAGAGAGTATCATTGATTTTTTTAATTTGATGGTAGGTGAAAATATATAAGGTGGGTGGAGAAAAAAAATTACATAAATGGAAATAGCATCATTCTCATGGAGAAACAAGAAAGGAATGCGAATATCGCTACTCTTAACGAAATATTGTCAGGGTTATATTACTCAATATAAAAACTGTATGTTCTAACAGTAATTGATGCGGCAGGTGAGAACGAAGTTCATATAGAATGGCTTGCTATTATTACCTTTCTGTATATTTTTGAAACGAAGAGAATTATTATTCAAACAAAACGCACACACAACACAAGCAGCCAAGAGCTACACTCTAAGCTACAAAGTTTCCTTCCACAAGAAACAAATCATGAACTCAAAAACTAGTCAATCACAGTATAAATAGAAGCTAGCAACCCCAAACATGACAAGGATTTCCGAACTCCGTTCGTGCCAGCAAACCTCACTTATAAATTTCAAAAGTGCAAATTTTAAATATCTGCAATAATTTTCAACTGATTATCTAAGCGACGAATTTATGGCTACTTGTGTTTCTTCTTGCAGTCTAACTTGATGGCTTGATTTCCTCTTTATATTGCTATTACGATGAGCCACCTAAGGGGAGGTTCCAATATTCTATTATCTGTGTTGTCTAGCTGCTACACAATTATTTAAAACAGAGCAACATATTCCTTCTACTAAAATAATATTAGGTCGTTTGGTTCATGGGAAAGGAGATTTGGGGATGGGAAATCAATTGCTTTTCATGTTTGGCAAGTCCAGACATGGGAAAGTAAGGGGGAAAGTGAAGTCATCCTCCCAACTTGGGTTTTGTTTTCTCTCATCATGGGAAAGTTTAGGAAAATGAGCCAATATTAAATAAATATTTTTCATGACCATTTTGTCCCCATTAACAATTAAGAATTACAATATATCATTAAATGCATTCTTTTTTTTGTTTGATTTAATATGGGTATAATTGAAAATTTATACAAACTTTGTTTTCCATTCCTACTCAAAACAAACATGGGAAAGGAAATATTAAATGTATTCAATTTATCCAAAAAAATTTCACAACTTTTTTGCCATATTATTATTATTATTTTTTAACGTTAGTTATTTTTTTAAAAAGAAAATGTCTGCTTTTATAAAAAAAAGAAGTAATGTCCATTTTTTTTTAACACCAAGGGTTTAGATAGAAAAAAAATGTCCTTCAAATCCGTCAACACCCCAATGGTATAGAGTTTACAAACTAATATTTTTTTTTCCGAAGGAAATTGCTTGATTGCATTTCTTATACTACTAAATAAACCAAAATATCCCCAAATCTGAGTAGAAACAAAACAATACATTTTAATATTAGCAATGGTTATAAAACACCAAATAGTGAAATCTTTATACAAATATTAAAGTCTTTCCAAAAAATTTCAAAAGTCTAGTAGTAGTAGAAACAAAAGATGATTAATCTGCAAAGACTTCACTTCACTTCTCTTCTTCAAAGGTATACGACTTCACTTCACCACTCATCTTCCCATACTTCATATGCAAATCTTCTCTAATATGTATCAACTGTTCCTATTACCACAAAATTCAATTGGTCAAACAAGCATAAGCAAAGTTCTTATAAATAAATAAAAATTCTATAAATTCAATTGGTCGACTCCCATGGACACCTAACAATATTGGCTTGAGATAAAATATATAGAAGCAAAAGAATAAAAAATCACCAAAATCGAATTCAATATGAAAACATAAATATATATTTTACAGTTTAGATTAACAAAAGAAAAGCGAAATACCCATCAACCTAAGAAAATACTTCCAAAAGATATCAATTTTCAGCACAATATATAATACATTAGAAATGAAAAAACCATACCTTTGACCAAGACTTGGAGCGAGAGAAGCTAAACAAGACGCTTTAGCTTTTGTGGTTGAGTCTGAGAGTTGAAAAGGCAGGAGCATAGATAAAGCAAAGAGAATACAATTTAGCTTCAACCAAGGGCAAATGTGGAAATATAATTACTAGTTTTTCTGTAATTAATAATATTGTTTTATGTGTAAGGAGGGTGACACATGTCAAGCAAAAATAAGAGAATGTCCAAAAAAGAATGTTAGAGAAAATGTTGTTAGCATTCTCAAAAAAAAAAAGGATATGACTTGATTAAACCCTGCCGGCCTAGACATTTCATTGTTTTTTTTAATAAATAATTATATTAGAGGAAAGAAATTTCATTGGGTTCGATCCTTGTGCCATGCGAGGGGAGGTGGAATCCACCAAACCATTCACCTAGACCTTTCATTTTCAATAAAGAAGGAGAAACTTATCACCCAAAAAAAAAAAAACTAAAATATGTAAGAAATTATTGGCACCACACTACGCTACAGTTGAAATCAGAATTTTCTGCACAGATCGATAATTAACTCAATGAATTAATAAATTTTATTTTATTGATTAGGTATGTCAACCTAAAAAAGAATTATTATACTCCAACATTCGAAATGACGATTAATTGGACTTGGAGTTGGGAATTAAGTCGGTTGTAGGGCAGTGCATACCGACGATCCATCCTCTATTGGCCACTTATTAGAATATTATTGCTTTTTATTTTTTATTTTTCACACAAGTGAGTAATACTAAAAACGAGAGGAGCGATTTTGAGTACAAAGATAAATACTTCTAACCATTTAAGATACAGTCTTTTTTACTTTATAAAAATGATTAATTTTGCTAATAACGTAGTTAAAGGGGTTATTTTTTGAAGAAAGGTAACGAAATATTTTGGATGTCTTTTTCTTTCCTTATTAATGGTCAATTTTTTGTTATTTTGAATGTTAAGAGGGACACTTGACCAACTTGAGCTTCGACTTATTAGAGCTCACCTACCATATATACGAAGAAGTATATTATATGTCACTTTTCATTTGGACCAGCACTCAAATATAAATCAACACCTACCTCCACCAATCTCCCACCAGAATAGAATGCAAAAAGGTGCACAAATTTGACAATCATGGGACCCCAATCAGTATACAACTTGTCTTGTTTCCACCGAAGGCTAATAATATGCCAATTTATTAATTTGTGCAGTTTTCTTTTCTTTGTTGTGGTGAATCAAAACATGTTAAAAGAGTTTAAATTCTTAACGATATGACAACATAACATGCGGATTCTACATATCACATATTAAAAATTTGATTATAGTTGACAACTATAATGCAGAGGGAGGAGGATTGAATTTGGATATAAGGAGACAAGCACACTATCTTGGCCAACTAACTTAATTCACACCTATAGCCGATGTTAAATTTTTAGCATTTGGCAAGAAAAAATTGATTCTCTAAATTATTAGCTTTGGTAATTATGACTTGAGACTTTTACAGCGGTTTTCAATTTGGCCTCGTTGCTGAAAAGCGAATGGTTTGAGTCCTACTCTTTTAAAGCCTTTTCTTTTTGTTATTGCTATTATTATTATATTTAGCAGCCTGTCCTGGAAATTAAATTTAATATCGTTCTTGTCGTGCTCTTCATGGTGCAACTTGAACAAAGTTAATCACAAGTGGCTCGCTTTTGCTTAGAAAAATATTTCATACCAAAGACATAATTGAGGAGTTACCAAACAGAGGAAGAAATTATAGCAAAGCACAACGCACCAATATAATAAACTTTTTATTTATTTATTTTCTTTATACGATTCATAAAAAGTTTCACTGGAAAAGGAAGGAGTCGTTCATGCATGTTGTTAGCTGAAACTTCCCGCAACTACTTGATGCTATGGTTCATGTCAGAAATGTCAATCACATAAGACGAGAGCTTCCCTTAAAAGTTCTTTGTACGGTGATGGTGTCTGACGACATGTGAATCAGGAAAATGCTGTGTTGTTGCATAATTTTCTGTATGTTTACGTAATAAATTACGTATCTAAAATCTTTTAAAACGTGGACTATTATTTAAATATGAGGTCAATATATTAGTAATTTGACAACATAACATAGAAATTTATCTCATAAAAAAGAACATTATCTCATTAGGTCATCACGACTTAGTATTGTTTCTTTTTCATGATTAATATCCATAGTCATTACTTGTCAAAAGGTTCATTCTTTAGAAATCAATTTGAAGGAAAAAGTCCCTTGTCATTATTATTTCCTTGGACCCAGAAAAAAGGGATGTAGAGAAAAGTTTTCATGGGTGATGCTGCTTACTTAGGGAGTCAAACTAAGGCTGTGTTGCTATTTCTTAATCATGTTGGTTATTTTCTTGGTGAGGTACAATAGTAGTAGGTGGCAAGCTAAATCAAGAGGAAAAGTCTAATAAGAAAACCTTCGAATCCTTATCTCCATTCAGATAGTAACTCCATGTGTAGAAAAAAGATATATTTCTAGCTTCCAAGTCCTTATAAAAAGGCATGAGTTGGGAGAGATATAGCAAACTCACAAGTAGAGCTAGAAGCAAAAGCTCACCCTAGTGAACGTGGAATCTTCCAATTTTCCTTTTCCTCTCTGCCTCTTCTGCCTCTTTGCTTCTTCTTTTTTTCATCACCCATAATGGCAGCGAGAAAAACCTCTGTTCTTCTTTTCTTCTTCATGTTCCTTGCTTTATGCTCAGCATTCCCAAGAAATAAAAACAAGTACAAGCCATGCAAGCACTTGGTGCTATTCTTCCATGACATTATTTACAATGGTAAAAATGCTGCCAATGCTACAGCAGCAATCGTAGCAGCTCCTCAAGGAGCCAATCTAACCATCTTGGCACCCCAATTTCATTTCGGAAACATTGCGGTTTTCGACGATCCCATCACCCTTGACAACAATCTGCACTCCAAGCCTGTTGGGAGGGCTCAAGGGATGTACATTTATGATACAAAGAACACATTCACTTCTTGGCTTGGCTTCTCATTTGCTCTGAACAGCACAGACTACCAAGGCAGCATAAATTTCATTGGGGTCGATCCCATTTTGATTAAAACTAGGGACATATCTGTGGTCGGTGGCACCGGAGACTTTTTCATGCACCGGGGAATCGCAACCATCAACACCGACGCATATGAAGGTGAAGTCTACTTCAGGCTCAAGGTGGATATCAAGTTTTATGAGTGTTGGTAAATTTGAGGTAGTTACATTAAGTATAAGGGCTTTTGGTACGTGAGAACTGAGAATGGTGTTCAAATATGTTGTGTCATGGAGTGCTTATAATTTTAGAGTTTGCTAAGCATGAGTTTAGTCAATCAATAAGTAATTAAACAATCACCCTTGTACTTTCAGATCCTTTTATTCTTAACATATAGCTCTGTTTGACAAAGAAGCTGCATTTTGATTTTGTGCATGGATTTTATTTTACTGTTAATGTAAGAGAACTGAAGTTACTAAAATCTTATATGACTAGACTTGAAGTTCAAGAACAGAGGTGGTTTAATTAGCACCTAATCGTGATCAAGGGATGATTAAAATTTAGCATTGAAGGCTGCTACACCAAAACATAAACAGAAGATTAAATTAATTAGGATCACATCTTGAAAATAGCAGATCATATATATGTACTTCAAACATTTAGCATGACGTTGAGATTTTTCAGGGCTTTCTTTCATTTCCAAGTGTCTATATCTAATACGAAGTAAAAACAATCACATCAATCTTTTGAAAAGCAGATTATGAGTCCTGAAAAATATGAAGAGCTTAGAGGCAACTTGAAGACTTATTAGTCAAAGAGATTGGTGAGGGAAAGGATGAGTTGGACTTGGACTGTCTCACCCTCCTTGTGCCCAAATCAATATCCACATCCAATTGATTATGTTGTTAGAATTGAAAGGGAAAAACAAAGTGATTTTATTATATTTGGAGGAGAATAGTACATGACTCAGTGTAGGCTAATTGGCTTTCTACACTTAGCATATTGACTTATTGGCCACCACACTTGGTTTAGAATAGTTTGGACTATTTGGCCCTTACACTTTGATTAGTTTAGGCTATTTGGCCCTTATAGGCTAATTAGCCCCTACACTTTGATTGGTGAGCTTATTGGCTCTCAACGTTGTTTGATTTGAGTAGCTCTTGGCTCCCTAATAGTTTGGGAGTTGATTGGTTCTACTCCACATTCCATTGTGGTTGCATGCCTATTTATAGGCTTGATCAACCGACATGCTTTGTCCCACCAACTTGGGAAGATTTCTTGCAACCACATGTTTGTATGCTCTAGAGATTTCTTCCACCGCCATACTCTAGCCATTCACTTATCACTTTTCTAGAATATTCCGCCATATTCATTTTGCTTTGCTGCCATGCAACTTCTTTATTGTGAGCTCTTGAATTCTCTAAATTCTTCTTGAAATCTTAAGCACAAATGTGCATTATTTTCAACATTCCTCCTTAATGCGCATTTGTGTTTCTCCGAACATGCTCCTCCTGAAGTTAGTATTGATGAAGCTCTTGTTGATGCTGCAACTCCGTGCTCTTATGGCACTTAGTTCGTTCATAGGTAAACCTTGATTCTCTTATGGCACTTAGTTCGTTCATAGGTAAACCTTAACTTTTTGCACACCCCACATGGAGGACAGTTTTTTCCTCTCATGCCATCTCTTTTATTTTCACTATCTTCTCCTCTAGAACTTTCTTTAGATTTCCTTCCCCTTCTAGATTTCTTGAAACTTTGAATTGAGCATTGATAGCACGTACCTTGCTTTTGAATCGGCCCATGCACCCGTAGTTGATTGAACATGGCTCTCGAGTCGAACTAGCTTTCGAACCAACTCTGACGCCCAATGTGATCGAATCAGTTCTGATACCACTGTTAGAATTAAAGGAGAAAAACAAAGTGATTTTATTATATTTAAAGGAGAATAGTACATAGCTCGATGTAAGCTAATTAGCCTTCTACACTTAACATATTGACTTATTGGCCACCACACTTGATTTAGAATAATTTGGGCTATTTAGCCATTACACTTTAATTAGTTTGGACTATTTGACCCTTATAGGCTAATTGGCCCTTACACGTATAATTTGATTTGATTTGATTAGTGAGCTTATTGACTCTAATAGTTTGGGAGTTGATCGGTTCTACTCCACATTCCATTGTGGTTGCATGCCTATTTATAGGCTTGATCAACCGACATGCTGTTGGAAATTAGGAATGTTATTAAATTGTTATTTAGTTTCCTTTTATTAGTTGATTGTAATTGATTTGGTGTAGTCTCCAAGTAACCTAGTTTTCCTAGTTAAGCATGTAATATCTCTATAAATACTTAGCCTTTTGGCTCTATCAATAACAACTGAGAATTATTCTTCTTAATAAAATCTCTAATTTCACATGGTATCAGAGCACTGATTCTAGGGCGTCTCTTGAAACTTTTTTACAAACCTTATTTTCATCACAACCCTAGTTGCTAATCTTTGAAATCCTTTGCCAAATTGAGAGTCGTTGGCGCTTTTCATCCCTCACCCATGATGGGTATTCATCTTGTACAGTCGTCTTATTCACCCTCTCCTCAATGATCAATATTTTATTCCCACTACCAAAGCCATACCATCCCACAGTTCCTACATCTAACTAAACCAACAGTCGCACCCTTCTTTGGCGCTGCAATTTCCTTATGTTTTTCATACAAGTATTGCTCTCTATACAAATCGTATTGAGCCATCTCTAGTCATGCTCTCTGTTGCAATCAGATATTGAGCCCATGTTTTGATGTCTACTACGCTTGCCACAACCACAGCATCTTCGGCCTTCATCGAGCCTATCCATCATTTTTTTAAGTCGTCTACGCTTGCGGCAGACCCGCCGTCTTCATTGCGATTCCTTCGTGATCCTCGTCACTGCTCACTAAGCCGTTTATTTCCTCCTTGAGCCTCGTCAACGCTCACCGAGCCATCATGTCTTTGGACAACCCACGACATCTCCAACAAACGCAGGAGGCTCTACATTAGCACCACTGCTGTTGACCAGCCATTGTGTTCATTGATTCTTTGCCCTTGCCTAGAAACCATCGATCGCTCGTATCGAAGCCATCTATCGTAATCTTCCTGAGAGCACCTTTGCACAACTGCTGGTCCTTTTTCTCTCTGTGTTGTCATCGCTTCTTTGCACCACGACAACCCAACATGAGCGTTCACTTTCTCTCCTTTGTTGATATATCAGTTTCTCTTTGAGGTTTCACATCAGACCCAATTTTTTGTTTTCTTTCTCTACCTAACTTTTTTCTTGGCCAAGTTTGATATTTTCTTTCTGTCTCCACATGCACATCACTCAATTCTTCTTCTTCTTTTTTTGGCTAACTTTTTCGATGGGTCATATCCTTTTTTCAGTGGGTCATTTTTCAAACCAAAAATAAAAATAAAAGTATTTTTTTCACTTTCACGCCATCTTCTTGGCTTTGCTCCTTATTTTTTTCACTTTCACGCCATCTTCTTGGCTTTGCTCCTTTTCCTTTTTTAATCTCTCTTTCATCATTATTTTTCATTCTCTCTTCTCTTTTTCCAAATCTCGACCCTCTACAAGCTTCGGATTTGAGGGGCAGATACGGGCGATAGACACATTGTTACACATCAGCTGCACACCATCATCAATAGCTTCCGCACAATTGCACCAGCAACACCATCATTCAGCTGCCCCAGCAGCATCATTATTCAGCCTCAAGAAAAGGCATCATCAACAACATTTGTTGCCCATTAGCAACAAAATAACCATCGTTGCACATCAGCAACATCAACAACAGCCTCCATACATGCAACATGCGCTGAACATCAGCACAACTTTATTTGGGTGCTGCTTCCTTCAACTCACGACTCTCATACATCGTTGGATTTGAGAGGAGCAACAACCCCCTTTACAGCAGCACACCGCTGCTCCATTTGCCTCCAAATTTGCCTTCATTACAACAGTGACACAGCTGCGACACAGTTGCCACCTCTACAGCAGTGACACAACTGCCTCTTTATCAGCAACCTTTGGGAGTAACACCTTTCACAATCTCTTGTGCAAGTTGGACGTTCTTGATATCCACCCTCCAACTTGAGGGGGAGTGTTGGAAATTAGGAATGTTATTAAATTGTTATTTAGTTTCCTTTTATTAGTTGATTGTAATTGATTTGGTGTAGTCTCCAAGTAACCTAGTTTTCCTAGTTAAGCATGTAATATCTCTATAAATACTTAGCCTTTTGGCTCTATCAATAACAACTGAGAATTATTCTTCTTAATAAAATCTCTAATTTCACACATGCTTTGTTCCACCGACTTGGGAAGATTTCTTGCAACCACATGTTTGTATGCTCTAGAGATTTCTTCCACCGCCATACTCTAGCCATTCACTTATCACTTTTTCTAGAATATTCAACCATATTCATTTTGCTTGCTGCCATGCAACTTCTTTATTGTGAGCTCTTGAATACTCTAGATTCTTCTTGAAATCTTAAGCACAAATGTGCATTATTTTCAACATATGTCTGCATGCAGTGCACGGTTGCATCTCAAGTGTGGGGGTAGTCCTTTTTTTTTTTATAATTTTTTTATAGCGATATTCTAAACTAATCTAATGTATGAGAAAAGGAATTAAATTTGAGTGTAAGAGTACAGGCACACTACCTCGCCAACATGCCTAACCCACCCCTGCATTTCTTGAGCAATTCCTTTGTTTTTTTTTTTACGATTTCATATCGATATTTCACACTATTCTAATATACAGGGAATGAGATCGAATGTAAGAGGATTGGCATACTATCTTGGCTAACAAGCCTACGTGTATTTCTTAAGCAATTCAGGCTTTCTCCACTCGTTAAAAATTTGGCACAGAAAATGTAAACATGAGATGACTTTAATAAAGGACACGCTCACTCACCCATTTCAAGAGTGCTCTTTTGTTTTTTTCGTCTAGAAAAAAAAATGGTGTGATTTTCTTTAGGAAAATGCTAGGGAGACCAACTTTAGATACCAACTTGTGTACCAACTCTCTAATAGAGT